>NC_056726.1:490122888-490165388 GCF_019279795.1 Protopterus annectens
CTGCAGCTGTTCAGCAAAAAGCACTTCAAGCTTCAGCTTTGGTACAAGAGATGGATTCCAGTAATTTAGAGGAAAAAATACATCAAATGTACTCAAAGGTGATTAAAATAAATGAAACAGCAAAGGTGTATAGCAACTCAAATGCCAAAAGGCTGGACAAATAAAATAAGTTTTAGCTACATATTCAGATTCATAGATTCATAGATTCATAGATTGGAACTAGGCTAACAACCTGGGGTCCTTTCTAAGCCTAGGCAAGTTTTCCTGAAATTATCATATCCAAATAGGACATTGAGAGCCAGGCATTCATAAGCTATCTCTGTCTCTAAGGAACATGAATGCCAGGCCCAGTGTAAATTTTCAGTTCCCCATCTACTGGTCTAGGTTGGTCTTAAACTGGGTAATACATGGATGGGAAGCTTGTTCCATAGGAGGGGAAGTCTCTGAGACACATATCTGTCCCTCCATCATGTTATGTTTAAATAACAGACAAAATTCACTAACCTAGACCTTGTATTTCTGGTACTCTTTGACTTATGAATATGTAGGAAATTCATAAGTGTAGGGTTTGCAGATGCCTTGTAAGCCAGGCATAGATCACGCCTCAGCAATCTATAGGAGACTGTGTAGAGGGAAAGAGCTTTAAAGTGCTCTGCACAAGGCAGGTTTGTTACACCTCATATTCTTTTTGTAAGAAACTTCTAAGGTCATACTAGTTGCTGCATTTGCCTGTTCAGGTACATAGCAAAGAGAGCACTGCACTCTATGACTGGTCTGATAAGGGCTGTTGATGCCATGCTCTTATTTAAAAATTGCCCAACATAAAATGATTACCTCTCCACTGTGGCCACATGGTGGTTGAGGATAAGCTTGCTGTCTACTACTGATGAACTATCAAACTGCAAAAATCAGAGAATGAGACTTTTTTTTTAGAATTGTAGAATTAGAACACAGAGCACACAGAGAAAAACCACATACTGTACTGATTTTATGAAAGTACAAATAAGCAACTGGGTTTGTATTCCACAGCAGGATTTGTTAATTGAAAAGGCACATATAGTGCATGTTCCAAACCTGGCCATGAGAAAGCAGCCAAAACCTACATTAGTAAAGATACAATCATACTAATAGAAAAAGTTGATCCTGAAAAAACTGTGACAGAAAGGAAAAGTATTAAAAATTGGAGACAGCAGAGTGCTTGTGGCAAATGAGTATTCAATGTACACCAGGTAGAAGAGAAGAACATTTATTCCAGTAGTCAGGGAATGTCAAGAGGCAGGTTTGAGATTCAAGCTGCTGTATTCATCTCTGTTCTGAATATTTTCTCCTGAAGGATCAAAGATATTTTTTGATGCAGAAGAAGCTAAAGGAGAAATGCAAACGTTTACCCCCCCCCCAAAAAAAAAAAAAAAAACAGAGACATCGTTTCCACTGTTTTAAAGGAAAATGCTTGAGAGACAGAAAAAGCACAAGCATTGACTAGAAAAATCAGGAGTAACTTGGATTTGAACCAGAGTCTAGGGTTTGAGAGACAGAGATGAACATGATGAAGATCAGCAACATTGAATTTAATTAATAAATGTGAGATTATAAGTTATCAATCACATTTATGAAACATGGCTTTGGAAGGAAAAGTAACTGAGAAAAATTGGACATTTGTTGACTTTGTTAAACTTGTGGGTGGACTGTAAAGCATAGAAGACCCAGACCCCACTTTATATCATTAATGTGTAGAAGGACACTGAAATGAAAAAAATAACTGTAAGAAAAACATTTTTTGTTCTTAACAGTAGTTGTATAAAACATTTGATGATATAAACTGCATGATGTATAATAAAACAGTTTTGTATAGTTATGCAGTCAGTGGTATTGTTTGTATGTGGTAGCATACTGATCAAATGATTAACAATTTCTGAAAACAATACATTAAATTGCTTATGAACTCACAGTCTGGCCATTCTTAATTTAAGAACACTTTTTATGTTTATGCTATTTGTTTAGATACATTAATGTAATATAATATGGGATAATATGTTAATCAAGTTTTATAATAACACATTGGTTTTTAACAAGTATTTTAGGGAGTAGTTTTCACAAAATAATTTAAAAAATATTTATTAAATGTATTATTAAGAATATTTTTTAAACATTTGTTTATTCATTTATATATTTATACATCGTAATATTTATATACAGTTTTTATATACATTTTTATATTTTTATATATTTTTATATATATTTATGTATACATTAGTTTGAATAGATATTGGTAGTAAATAATTAAATATTAGGGTAAAGAACATAAAGTGAATTAATTCTATTGTAGGATACAAGAATATGGATCCAATATATTTTAACATTTCAATAAGGTCAACATGATTTCCTATATTTTATTTATATGAACATCAATGTATTTTATAGTAATGGTATAATGTTGCAAATGAAGTGTAGTTAGGTTAGCTAATGACTGTATAGCTTTAAAGCTTAATTATTACTGTTGTCACAAGGTGGTAAATGAGCCCTATATTAACAGCTCTACTCAGCACATATTTCATCTTGATAAAGCTTGGTATTGAGACCAAGCGAAAGTGCTTGATTTTAACTGTTTTTCTGGTTAAATGAATGATTTTCACTGAATAGCGAAGTTTTTAATGCTATTATAGAGACAAGAGCAATAAAGTCTTTTCTATTCCAACGGTCTGGTTCTTCGAACAGTGGAAGTGTTGCTGTATTTAAAGTTAACCAGTGCACTTTTTCTTATAGGTTCATAGATTTCTAAAAGCATTCAAGTTGTTTTTCACATCTGGGAGGGGCGAATGATACAAAAAGAACAGAGAGCTATCACTGTAAGTGAGAGCACAGTCTGAAGAATGCACGTTAGTATAAGGAACCTTAAGTTTAGGTGAGGTAATGCCTGTGGGTACAGCTGTCAATATGGGTCAATTGCTCCTATCTGAAGGGCTAGACTTCATTTTTTGAAGATGCACATAGCTTTGTCTGTTTGCTCAAAGTTAAAAGGTTGTGGGGGGTGTTCTGATTGTTTGCATGACAGTTTTGATTAAAACAAATAGTCTTGAAAAATATGACATAGGTTCAAATAGGGATGTCAAGAAACAACTGTATAAAAAGATCAGCTGGCCCAACATTCATGTGTGCATGTAACACAAAAGTTGGAGATACACATTCAGAAAAACTGTCATGTATAATAGGTTGGAACAATAACTTCTTATCATAATGGCTACAGTATCCATATTAGCTTACAACATAAATGGCCATAAAGGAGAAGTACTGAATTATATTAAGGAATGCAGATGTAAATAACAATGCTGTAGAAGACACATTTGGAAAGAATGAACATGTGTATTTATAAAGAAAAGATTTCAGGATGGATAGTCAGCAAAATATCATGGACAAAGTAAAAGGGAAACAATTACACTAATTGATAAAGGAACTGCAATAGTAATAGAAGAGGAAGAAAAAAGATAATAATGGTAGACTTGTGGTAGTAAGGGATTGTTGGCAAGGCAAGAGGATTATGCTGGCATGCTTTTCTATTTCACCAAAAAACTGCTATTATGGAGCTTAAGAATTTTTTTTGAGAAATAATCAACTTTCAGTGTGGAATATTACTTACAGGTATAAGGGACCAGAACTTGATTTCTAACAGTGATGAGTTGTCTGGGGGACCTAGAAAGAAAAATATAACAAATGAGGGCAGCACTCCTTATCCCCAAGATCAATCTCAAAGTGAAAAGAGAAGAATCAGAGCTTATTTTTATAGTTTCACATTGGTGAAGGCAAGTCTTATTTATCAATTTGACTCAAGTGCAAAAGGAAAACCAATGCTTCGTCTACATAGTAGGTTCCTCACACAGCAGGGTAGGAATTTGTTACATCCTAACCTTGAGTGCTTCAAAGTTACAGTGAAGAAATGTCAGGCTGATGCCTCATATTCACTTATTTTTAGCAGATGTACTACCTATAACAAGGGAGGTAATAAGACTTTTTACTAAGATAGCATACATATTTAAATGGACTAGGTTATTAGGCTGATGTGAGAATCAGCCCCACTTTTCATCCACTTCTACATATCCTGAAATATCTTTCAGACATACTTAAGTGAGAATTGGCTTGTTATTGATTTAGGTGCACCTATCCACCATTTCTGCCTGCTTCTCATTAGAACTACCCATTACCTCCAATGCAGGTGTTAACTAACTAGCAGAAGGGATTATCCTTAGCTGGCCATCCAGACTCCCAGTACCTCCTTCTTGACACTTGATCTTTGTAATATAGAAATTAATCCTGCCTTAGTCTGAACTTATTTACACATTTAACTTCAAATATTTGCCCTGAAGACTCCTTCCCTTAAAGCAGTTGTTTTAGCTAGGTGTACCTTCAAGCAAAGATGCAAAGGAAGCCTTAAACAGTCTTCCATGGGAGCACAGTAAACGTGAAGTCTAAATCCTTTTTGTGCCATGTTTCTTGAATTATCCTTCAGTCAACTCATCCAGTTATCAGCCTTGTATCCAAAGTCATAAAACTGGACAGGTAAAATGTAGTACATTGTGGGCTTGGAAAGGTAAATGAGATATTTGACCAAAATAACAAAGGCTACAGATGAGCAGCCTAGTTATTCATCTCTTCCTTGACAGTAAACAAGGACACTCAGTAGCTAAGCAAACACTTTTTAAATTGCTAATAAACCGCATCACCTTTTATTATGGTAAGAATGATAAGACCTTGGCCAGACAAATAAATGCTTACTTACTTGGTAATCTTCTACTGATATTTATTTATTTTATTTATTTATTTGACAGTTGTTTACCATGGAGATCTGACTGGGCTAGTAGCCCATTTTCAATGCAGGCCCAGAAATAAAAGTTCCACATACAGAAATAATGTTATAATATGATTATTTACAAGTAGATTTTTAAGAAAGTATACAAAGTGTACAAAGTTGCTTGATAGGTACAATGGCATTGTTTTACATCTGTAATACTTTGAAGGATAGATATTGTAGTTAGCACAGCCATACTCTACATAGATTCTCTAATCACATACTTGCTATCTCTTATTTAAGTACAGTTGACATATTTATATAGAAAAAATAATCAGTATGTTCCACCTTATCATTCACCTAGTATACATATTTTATTGCCTTTCAGTAGTTGTATGTAAATACATCATTGTAACCTATTGGCATTACAGTATTTAGTTAAGGGGAGATTGGAAGAGTAAGGAGTAGTAGAAAAGAAAAAAAAAACAAAGGTGTTTTACCGGAACAGTGAAGGAGAGAGGAAAAGAAGTATTCAGCCTGGGGGTGAGCAGGAGCATAACCAGTTTTCATGTTAATGATTCCTAAGACGATGTTTAAAGGTTGTGGCTTGTTGGTATTCAGAATAGCCTGTGGGATGTTATTCCATGACTACTATAAACTCTGTTGGCATCAATTATAGCATATAGTTTATGCATCATCTGAAGGCAAGTAGTTGGTCTATAGTTTTTAGGATAGCTTGTAGATTCACTCTTAGAGAGGAGTATCATTTTTCCTGCTAACCAGATTGGTGTTTGTTCAGGATGCATGTATAAATAGTTCTTACACAGGGATAAATCGTCATGTAAAAATATTAATACTTTTATCCAGATGTTAGGTACTGTATCTGGGCCTGGGGGTTCCAATTAGGAGCTTTTCTTAATTTTGTTTCAATCTCTCTGGCCATTACTTCATCCCATTTCATATCCTGTATATTTGAACTTCTTATTGTTTCTTTTACTACTTCTATCCATTCAACATCTTTATTATGTTCCAGAGGAACAACATAGATATTTCTTCAAAACATGTCTAGAGCTACATGTGATAATACTGTGTGTGTACCTGTCATCCTCCCAATGTACGTCCCCCACTGGTGTCAGTGGTGAGGATTGAGGATCCTTGATTACTGGTCCAGTGATGGAGCATCACAGTACTCACCAAGACTTGAGGATGAATTTGCTTCCAGCAATACTACTCACCTTTGCTTGCTGATTTATGCTCTGTTCATTCCCTTGTTGGAAGCCTCTGATGGCAATGAAAATGAAGTGCCTGGTTTCTGGAGGTCATGCAGGAAGCATTCCAGTGAATGTGGTCCCAAAACATCTTCAACAATGGCTTTAGCCTGGTTCTTCGAACAAATAGTTTTTTTTTTTTTGCAGTGTACGAGTCGCTGTACAACTGGCTGGCCAGTTTTACTGCACAGTCCAAACTATTACAGGAAATATTATGTTTAACTTCATGGAACATGTCAGAGGCTTCTGTTGCAACTATCTTAAATTCTGGTCCAATGATCTTAAGTTCTAGTTGTTCAGGTTTTGGGTTCCTTGCCCACTTTGACATCAGGTGGCTGGATTTTGCTGGTAGAATAGCGGTCTTATGTTGTTCAGTTGCCTCATGTTGTGTGACATTGTTTCTTCCACCATGGGTGACTAGGAATTCCTTTTTGCAGTACCTGCAGGATACGTTTACGTCATTGCATTTCTCAATGCAGTTTAATTTTATTTTCCAGACATCCTACCACTTGCGTTCTCTTATTGGCAGTAGACTATGATAAAGCTGCTGCTCTCTTTATTTTTCAATCTGTACTTACTTGGTATGCAACAAATTCAGCAGAACTGTGTTACTAGGATGCAATAACATAATGGCACACAGAAGAACTGGCTAGAAACACTGCTATGCAAAAGAACTGGCTAGAAACAGTGGCATTTGAAAGAACTGCTTTGAAAAACGCAGCATCTGAAACTTGTCATAAAAACATTTGCATCAGAAAACTGGCATAAAAAACAGGCATCTGAAAAGTGAAGCAGTTTGTAATTATCTCTGTGATACTGATTTACTAAAGACCTGAGAAATGGAGCATAAGGGAATTGTTAACATTACGAACCATTTACTAAAGGAAGAATAGTTAACGATGCAATGGGGAACATTTTGGCCATTGAAAACTTGGGAGCAAGAAATCTGTACAAAACAAAAATAATGAGGGGAACATTAAGGCTTAAAATATGTGACAGATTTTAATTATTGCTATTACAAACTCAGAAATTTACTAGGTTTTACGTTGGCATGAATTTACTGAAATATATGAAGTCTGAAACTTGTTCTCAAACTAATGAGATTAGTGACATCAAACCCAAATAACATCCTAGAAAAGCCTAATTGTATTGGCAACAGACCAAAAATATGAGTCAAAAACTGGACAATCTGCAAAAATCAGAACAATTGAGAGGTATGCTGGTAGCAGTTGTATGCCCTTACAGCACTAAAACATCTAAGAGAAAAAAACACATATACAAGCAACACAGCCTTTTAACCATTAAAAATATTAAAACAGAACATCTACAGATTTAGCTTTGTAGCCACAGTACACTCCACATCTAAGCAATGTGGGAAAATATTTTTAAGCATTAACATTAATGTTTTATCTTGCACAACAAAGAAAATATGATAGACACCAAGGCAGTCTATTACCACTATATCTAAACTACAGTTCATTTCTGAAGATGGTATTTAAATTAATAAATATACACACATTTCAACCTGTAAAAGCAAACTATCTTGAAACAAGCACAATGACATCTATTAATAGAACACCAAATGCATTATGTTTACCACTGAGCATGCCTCCCACCCCTCCAAAAATAAAAATAAAAAAAATAAAGTTATACACATATTTTCACTTTAAAGTACTTCTTGCAAATCATCACTACAAAGCCACTCTAAAATGAACTAGAACGTACATCAGACCCCATAGACCCCATTTACATCTGAATGCAGCAATTAATCTGAAGAAAAGAAATAAAAAACTATAGCACTAATGTACCCAGCACAATGATAAAATAAAGAACAGGCCCAGCAGCAGCACAGTCACATTCACACTATACTCAAAGTAGTACATTTTAAACTTATTGAAGACAGCATTAAAAACAAATTTCCACTTATAAAAGCAAACTATCCTGAAACAACAATGACATGTTTTAGCACAATGCCACATGCACTGTGTTAACTTCTGCACATGCCTCCCCCCAAAAAACTAAAGTTAAGCAAACATTTTCCTTTTTAAAAATACTTCTGCAAGATATCATTAAACAATTACTCTAAAATAAATTACTTTGCACAGCAAACTCCATGGACCCCATTTACCCCGAACACAGCAATTAATAAGAAAAATAGAAATAAACCTATATACTAGTTTACCCCGCACAACAATGCAATAAAGAACAGGCCCAACAGCAGCATAGTCATGTTCACACTATACTCAAAGCAGTACACTTTAAACTTATTGAAGACAACATTAAAAACAAAATACACATTTCCACTTATAAAAGCAAACTATCTTGAAACAGCCACGGCAACGTGTACCTAGGAAAATATCAAATGCATTATGTTTACCTATGAACATGTTCCCTCAAAAAATAAAAAAGTTATACACACACATTTGAACTTTTAAAAGTAGTTCTTACAAGTAATCACTAAACAACCACTATACTTAAATCCAGTTGGACTTTCCTGGTAAACAAATGTTAAATAAATAAAGAAATCACAATAAAAAAATAAATTACACGCATTTCCACCCAAAAAGTGCAAAGTGTGAAACATTTCCATCTGTAAACACAAAGTATCCTGAAACAGCCACAATAATGTTATAAATATATGAAAATATATTACATTTATATGTGAAGACTGCCACCACCAGAATTACAAAAAAACTCATATACACACATTTAACCTTTAAAAACTACTGGTTTCAAACCATCACAAAACAACAGCAAAAACTGTAGATTAAATATATATATATATATATATATATATATATATCATAAATACCTTTTATACATTTAAAAACTACTGTTTCCAAATCTCAAAATAGCCACTACACAGATTAAATAGTGTACAGCGCACCCCATTTATCTCTAAATATTAAAAAGTTAAAAATTGAAATAAAACACAATATTCACATTTTTTAAAGATAAAGCCGTAAAATACTATTTGTATTTACCACTATAATCACAGTCTTTGCCGGGATGTCTGGCTTTCAAGCTGGAGTGATTGGCTGGTTGGCTGGCATCCCTGCTGGAGTGGCTAACTAGCTGGCTGCTATACTGGCTAGCTAGCTAACTGCTGAAATGGCTAGCTGGTTGCTGGAGTGGCTAGCAGGCTGGCTGCTAAATTGGCTAGCTGTCTGCTGGAGTGGCTGGCTGGGTGCTGGAGTGGTTGCCTTGCTGCTGGAGTGGCTGACTGGCTTCTGGAGTGGTTACCTTGCTGTTGGAGAGGCTGACTCACTGCTGGAGTGGCTGGCTGGCTGCTAGAATGGCTAGGTAGCTGGCTGGCTGCTGGAGTATCTAGCTAGCTGGCTGGCTGGCTGCCTGGTGAGTAGCTAGATGGCTGGTTGGCTGCTGGAATGGCTAGCTGACTTACTGCCTGCTGGAGTGCTAGCTGGCTTGTTGCTGGAGTGGCTAACTGGCTGTCTGGCTGCATGCTGGAGTAGCTAGCTGACTGGCTGGCTGCTGGAGTGGCTAGCTGACTGGCTGGCTGCTGGAGTGGCTAGCTGACTTGCTGGCTGCTGGAGTGCTCGCTGGCTGGCTGCTGGAGTGGCTAGCTGATTGGCTGTCTGCTGGAGTAGCTAGCTGACTGGCTGTCTGCTGGAGTGGCTAGCTGACTGGCTGGCTGGCTGGGCTACTGGAGTGGCTTGCTGGCTGTAGCTTAAAAAAAAGACAAATCTCAGTCTTAAAGAAAAAACTCTCTACAGCCGCAGTCTTTGTAAGTCTCTTCCTGCCCCACTCCTGACCTCCTTCATGAAGTGCAGCCAATACCTGCATGATTTACAACATGCAGACCTAACAGGGAATAGTTCTTTCTGCAGGTATTGGTTGATGATTTAACCAAATTGCCATAGAAGAGCCAGAAGTAATTGCGAGTTTTGCATGGTAATTCATTGCGATCAAAAAATTGGATTTTACAAGTCTCACTGCTTTATACAGCAGGCAATGGGATAAGGTAGCTCAACCCATAAGTGTCCTGCTGATAATGTGATGGGTGGTAACCTTAGCTCAAAATTCACTCCAAGAAGTCTTGAGAGTTACATATCATAATAATTGTTTTAATGGCCAGGCTGGGCCCTCCCCCTCCAGTCAGCAAAGATCCAATGACAACTGCCTATGTCAGCTTGGGTTGGAGCCAGCCATAGTTAAAGGAGTGATAACTGATGGTTTTGAAGATAATGAGCTTTGTTCCTTCTAATTCTTTAATTGCTTAGATTACGCAGTGCCATAAAGTGCTTCTTATTTTCTGTGGTAACGAATGCTTTCCAAGTATTCCAAGGCTTGTCTCTTAATTGAAGGAGAGATTTTAATTATTTGGCTAATCGTTGATTTTGAATAATTTTTTTGGAGGTGGATGATGAGTGGAAAGAATGCATTTTGTATTACAGATAGGGTAGAGATTACTATGTTGGCTATTTTTTCTGTTATTGCAGGACAGGATGGATGTCCAGTCAGTTTGTGATAAGGTGATTTTGAGATATGAAAAGGATTTAATGATTGTGGTCAAAAGAAGATTAAATAGGAGTTGTAGTATTCATTTAGGGGGTTCAAATTAGTGCAAGTTGTGTGCCTATTTACTCAGAGAACACAGGAAACACTTGAGGATAAGAAAACACACAGCTCTTTGTTTAGTGTGTTAACCTATGGACTACGTTTGGCTTCTTCTTGTAGTACTGGGATTGATTCCTTCAAACTTTAGTTGCAAATTATGTGTGAGTTTAACTATGCTCTTTTCTCTACCCTCCAGCACCACATTACTTATGTGTGATAACCCTAATCCTAACCACAACTTACACATTTTCTCTAAAATTACCATTTCCCTAACTCTGACACTAAACAACACACACAGACACATATGCACACCAATCTGAGTATCTATCTCCTTTTCTAATACATACTCTGACACACACACACACACACACACATACACACACACACACACACACACACACACACACACACGCGCACGCACACACACACACACACACACACACACACACACACACACACACACACACACACACACACACACACACACAGATGTGGACAAGCCAATTGAAATATCTATCCCCATTTCCAGACCTTACCTAAACCCTTCGACAGGGAGAAATACACAAATTGGAATATTATTTATTTAACATTTGTTTACCAGGAAAGTCTAACTGGGACAGAGCCCATTTTCAGTGGAGGCTTGGGGAGAAAAGCTCCAGACATATGACTTTGGGATGTGGGAGGAAACTGGAGCACCCAGAGGAAACCCAAGCAAATGCAATGAGGACATGCAGACTTCACACAGAAGGGACCCCAGCCAGGAATCGAATCAGATAACCTCTTACTGTGAGGTGACAAAGCTAACTGCTCCACCACTGCACCACCCTATATCTAAACCAAAGACATTCTCATATAGGCACTTATCCCAAATATTGAAACTATTGGTATATCCAGTAGTTTTGACATTCCTACACAATCCCACTTCCCATGTTGAAGCATTTCTCATTTGCTGTACTGCCTGTGCGTTTATATGGGCAGGGTTGATATGAAGTATACCTGTCTCTTGAATTGCACTATGACTCTTAATAATGTTGTGTAACCCATTTGTAAATGTATTCACATCCACTACCATTTATGAGTGCAGTAACATATTACTTCTGCAGCTATACTACACATTTGTGCCTCACCTTTTCCTGAATTTCTCTGTGCATTGATCTGATGTCTCTCAGCCTTCCCCTAATTTTATTAATATTCCCTAAAAACCATCACATTATCTTCAACCTGAACTACCAATTTCTTTGAAATCCAAAATATTTTCTTCCTATTCAAGTAATTTACTTTATGAGAAGATGGAATGTGAAGGAGACTCCATTGTAAGACACACAGATGTGCCCCTCACCAGGCAGGATAAGAATGAAGTCAGTTAGTTGCTTGTCAGGTGCCAGAATCCGCCATATCACCAGTGCACTCAAGTCTCTCAACAGGTACTGTTATAACTGTCAGAGTACATGTTTGAGTGAATGACTTGAAACGTACCTCCCTGGACTATATGAAGAGAATCATGATAGAGCTCACTGAGTGTATGTCGCAGGCAGGTATGTTTATAGCCTTAAGCAGCATTCTACCGTCACCCAGAATGATGCCTCAATACAAACAGAAAATGATTGACTTTAGCAATTGGCTTAGTTTCTAGTATCATTTCAAGGGGATCCAGTACCTGACAGCCTGGATGAAAAGATTGACAAACCACAATGCTTTGCCAGAGATGGCCTGCATCTGTCTCCTTTGGGCTTCAGGCTCCTGGGAAAGGCTCTTTCCTCCCCCATAGTGCTTTTTTAGGCAATGCCATGAGGTCAAAACTACCAATATGAAAATTTCATCAAAATGTAAATTAAATGTCATAGTTTCATAGGTTCATAGGTAGATACTAGGCTATCTGCCCTGGGGCATTTATAAGCCTAGCCAGAGTGTATTTGGCTTCTGCCTCCCTATTAGATTAGCCTACTGTGCCTCTGTAAAGTAGGTCACAGAAGGTACCCTTTAAGATTAGTTTACTGTTGCTAAACACTAGGAGTCTAAACATGAAACTGCACTCATTGGAAGCATTCTTAACGCTGGAAGAAGTTGACATTTGTGCAGGCACAGAAATCTAGTTCAAAGCTGTGGAGAGCACCCCAGCCATACCAGGTTACTCATCCTATCATTCATTCAGATCCCAAACCGTGGGCAGCAAAACAAAAGGAGGTGGAGTTGCAATATATATAAAAGACATATACACCTCTAGGCTGGTCAAACAGTATGATGCACAGGAAACACTCCAGGTGCAGTTAACAACTGACAAGACACCTATTCAAATCATAGCTAGCTATAGGCTCTTGACTTTGACTCAAGATGCCCACTCCACCTATCTGGACCTCTTCGAATCTATGAAGATTCAACCCTTTACCCTGATCCTGGGTGACTTTAACTATCCAACCATAGACTGGAAGAAATGCTCATTCCAAAACATAAATGCCCAGAGATTTCTTGATTTTATCAATGCAAATTCCTTGAACTAGTTTGTTGACACCCCACACAAGAGTAGAAAGTATCTTGGACTTGGTATTAACCAACATGAGTAACTACTGCAGTATCCCTACAGTGTCATCATCCCTGGTAAGATTCAACCACAAAGCAGTCACTTTCAAAGTCACCATCTCTCTTGACCACCCCCCTAGCTAGGGTCAAACAAACAAACTTCTCCAAAGCTGATTACAACCTCCTGAGGAAAGGTATAAACAGCTTCAAAGCCCCCTTCTCCTCCATAAGAACTGGCACATATGTCCAAACCTACACCAAAGTATTATATGAGCATTTATATAGCTGCATGAAATCAGAAATACCAGACAGGATGAAATCCTCCTCCTCAAGAAAGAGTAAACCAGTCTGGTGAACAGATACAATAAATAAACTCTATAATAAAAGGAAAAAATTGCTGTCCAGGACCAAGAAGAAGCCGCTGCCTAATTGGAAGCAATCTCTGCTTAGCCTGAACAGGCAAATAAGAGCACTAGTGAAATTCTCCAAAGCAAACTTTGAGTCCTAACTGGCCACATCTACTAAAGACAATCATAAGGCCTTCTTCACATATGTCTGCAATCTCAAGGAAAGCATCGAGATCTGCTCAGAACTGGTGGTCAAGGACACCGTATACACAAACACTGTAGATATAGCCAACCTGCTGGCAGACAGGTTCAGTGAAAACTTCACTCCTCTGCCCCCCCCATCAGTAAAACAGGACATCCTCAGTACCTGCCACCCTCCCCTTATCTCTAGGGAGCAAGTCATCACTGCCCTCTCAAAGGCAAAAAAATACAGCCTCCATGCATCCTACATGAACTCGGGCAGGAACTTGCAGCATCATTATGCACCATATTCAACCAAAGCCTGAGTACTGGCTTCATCCCAGCCAACTGGAGGACAGCTACTGTCATCCCTTTGCACAAAGGTGGAGCGTCCACCAATCCAGGAAATTATAGATCCATCAGCCTAATTAGCCTGATCTGCAAGGCCATGGAGCAGATTATCATGGAATTCATTAACAAGGACATTGACACTTGATCCCACACAGTTTGGTTTTGTCAAGGGGAGGTCATGCCTATTAAATCTGGTCGACTTCTTTGAGACATTCACCAAGACCATAGATGAGGGGAAGATGGTGCGCACCACCTACCATGACCTGGCCTGATACTATTCCCCACTCAGGTATAATAGATAAACTTTCTCAACTAGGCATCAATCCATATATTACCAGATGGGTAGCAAACTGGATCACTGATAGAACCCACCTAGTCAAAATAGGGGAAGCCACCTCAGGTAGTAGACCTGTAACAAATGGTGTACCCCAGGGATCAGTCTTGGGGCCTCTGCTGTTTGGGATATACTTCTTGGAGGTGCAGGCCAAATCTAGTGGGCTATGGCTGACCAGGTTTGTAGATGACTGCAAGCTGGGTGCTGTCATCAATTCCCCTAGTAATGTGGACATCCTCCAAGAGGGTCTCATCCAAACAAATGGCTGGTGCCAGAAATATGGCCTCAAACTGAAAGCAAAAAACTGCATCATCATCCCTTTTAGGAAGAGTGACGTCCCCACAAATTATCACATTGATAATAAGGTCATAAGCATGCAATCACTCATAGGTTCATAGGTGTGTACTAGGCTAATGGCCCTGGAGCCTTTACAAGCCTAGCCCATAGAAGTGCCCTGGCATAGTGCTGCCCGACGTTAGTTCCCAGTGCTTTTATCAAGTAGAGCCATTGGAGTGATTCCTGTGGTGAACTTTCTATTACCCATCCACTCATCAAGATTTCTCTTGAAAAGGGACAGCAAGGTACTCTGCTTGACATGTATGGGAAGTCTATTCCAGAGCATGGGCAGTCTCTGGGTGAGGAACCTGTCCCTCCAGCATGTTGTAGGTGTCAAGTGAGGTACATGCCAAATGAGACATTATACTCAATGATTGGTCTAATGAGAGAAGAGTAGAAAGAGACGATGACCTCTTTCTTCCTGGATGCAAAACCATGAGGGACTTGGGCACCCAGGTTGACAGCAAACTGCATTTTGACCACCATATTGCCTCCATTGTAAGGAAAGCTTTCTACATGGCCCACCTCAAAAGTAAGGGTATCTCATCCAGGGACAAATGGTCATAACATCCCTGTATTCTTCCCTTATAAGATACATTATTGAGTACAATGCCCATTTCAACATATACCTCACAAAGCACATGCAGCAGCTGGAGAGACCACAGTTGTTCCTTACCCAAAGAATCCAGGGCCTCAAACATCTACCCTACACAGATAGGCTAAAAGCCCTGCCCATCTACTCAGTCTCCTAAAGACTCCTCAGAGGTGACCTCTGTCTGGCATACAAAGCAATCTCAGACCCTGCCCTGATGGGATTGCTGCATATCTGCAAATCAAGCTCCACTCGTGTAATCCACATGCATGACCTCAACCTGGTCTGTGACATCAATAGGACTTGTTGGCAGGACAAATTTGTGTCCCAGAGACTCCCCCTTTTGTGGAATAGACTCCCACTCCATGTAAAGCAGAGTACCTCATTAACCCTTTTTAAGTGCAACCTGGATAACTGGATGGGGAACATAAAATACATCCCTGGGATTCTACCTGTGTCCCTGCTGAACAGTGGGATAGGGTGCTGACTTGTTGGAACACAAGCTAAATTCTTGACTAGCCTTGTAAGGGCCTCAGAGCCAATAGCCTAGTAACTACCTATGATCCTATGATCCTAAGCATCTTCAAAAGTAGTTTTAATTATTTCCTTTTGTTTCTCCACCCCTCCATCTATCTAGTCTCTTTAAGGCTACCTTTAGAATTTACTTGGTCTAACTGATATATGTATGTATTTATTTATGCTTTGTTGACTGGATTAGTTCCACTAGAACAGCAAACTCTTTTCAGGGGAGACCCGAGGTGGTATTTAAACTACTAAGGAAATCTGGACAGGCATCTGGGAACTTCCCCTAATCTTTTTGATAAGTGCCATGGGACCAGCCCCTTACCTGCCCTACCACTAACTCAAGCAAATGGCACTTAGGTTCATAGGTTCATAGGTTCATACTAGGCTATCTGCCCAAGGGCATTTATAAGCCTAGCCCATAGTTATGTGGCTTTCGCCACCCCTTTAGTTTGAATAAAAACTATGCCTATCATTTTTCTGTTCAGTTCTGAATGACATCTTATCTGAATGACACATACCCAGAAGTGCATTGCCTTCTTTATGCTGCACTTCAGTGCCAGTACAAAGTCTGACACCTGATGGGAGAATAAAACCCACAGTCTTCTAATCTCCCAAGGCCAAAGGTGAGTCTGTGACCTGTTGAGACAGTTACCACTGACAATCTCGTACTCTGAAGTTTTGCCATACACTTCTGGTCATGGCTAAATTGTTCCTTGGACCAGTCTTCCTACCTGGTTAATGCATTTAAAATGAATAAATCAAGCAATAGATAGATAGAGTGACTGATAGCTAGATTAGTAAGTAAGTAAAATAAATAAACACTTGCTTTAGCTGGAGGGAGGGGAGTGTAACCAGTAGAGATGTTCTGCCCTGCTAGACTGGATTAGAATAAACCAGTTTGGGTACAGCAATGACGTCATCTACTGAAATAGCTGTGTTAGTCTTTGAAATGCAATTAGCACAATTATGCATGGTAAAAGGATCTGGTTTGGGGCAGACTAGAAAGAAAGCAGGAACTTTATTTACACTTGTGTGTGTTTATCTTAAAGAGCTATTGGTATTATTCACTGTCTGGTATCACTGTGCAAATGAAAAAGAAGTGATACCCTCCCCTGTTATTGGAAATTTCTGCCTCTAAGCTTTTCATGGGAAAGAAGCACCTCTCAGTTGGCTGTGGAAGGCTTTTTCTCCTTGCAACCACATAAGTTAATTTTCAATCTGAACTATTTAACATTTAAACAAAGGGTTCTCATTACTGTCCTGTTGATATGCATGTGTGAAATTGCTTAATTGGTAAGGTATTGAGAGAGGGTTTCCACTTTTCTTGGGAAGTTACCTCTGGTGGCTATGGAAGGCTTTTTCATCTTGCAAGCATATAAATTAATTTTCAAGCTGAACTGTTTACTGACTTCTGCAAATGGATCACACAATTGCCTTGTTGGTACTGTTAGATGTATTGTTCTTTCTAAACTGACTGTGGGACTACTAACAGTTTTAATAAGAATAATTTGTATAAACATTGTAATTAATGAACAAAGTTCCACAGTTTAACACCACTTTCAGCATTCAGAAAATATAAGACTGATGTACATGTTTTAGTTCACATTTTCACATTTCACAGTTCTGTAATTCATTACTTCAGGAGACAGACAACATTAGAGGCTAAATGTGGTTTAATATGAGCCAAATCAATGTGAAACAAAATAATTTTAAGGACCTTCAGAATCATTATACTATTCAGGAATAAAAGCACTGAAATTGTCACTGATTCCTGTAAGAGAGCATGTTAGCTGGTTTAGATGACTAACAGACTACAGTAGTCCAGTGTCTTTTTTATATATTTTTTCTATCTCAAGATATTTAGATGGCCTTCTTTTTTCACATAATAAACATAAATGTTTCAAGGTGATATGCAAAGCATGCTGTCCTTGATATATTAAGTTCTGTGCCTCAATTCTTTAATTATTGTTATTAAAATGTTTTGTAATAATTTGGAGCTTTTCTTCCCTGGCCTCCACTGAAAATGGGCTTCTACCCAGTTGGACCCTCCCGATAATCAAATGTCAATAAATAAATTTAATTTTCTTGCCTTGACTTTGTCTCCACTTTGTCCATGGTCATCTTCTTGTCCATGTTGTAATTGCAGAAAAACAATTCTATTTTCCTGACAAGCACTTCTGTGTCTCAGTTCATTAAGATCAGTACTCTTGTTACGTAAAATGGAAGTTAACAATCCAAAATGAAGCTGTGGAGCCATAGTTAACTTATCAAATGATATACAATCTTTGGGTACATATGCAGTAATGTTTTTAATTGGCAGAGTTTAAGATGGGGACAAAGCTATCATGTTAAGTAATGCATTCTCTGCTTCTTCTTCTTTCAGCTTTTCCTGGTTAGGGGTCACCACAGCGGATCACCTGTCCGCTCATGATTGGCAGTGGAGTTTTGCGGTGTCGAGTTGCCAGCCCAGCACCCAACCTTCCACAGAAGGCACACACACATGCACTTGGCCAATTTTAGAGTGTCCAATCCACCTACAGCATGTCTTTGAGATGTGGGAGGAAACCGGAGCACCCAGAGGAAACCCAGGTGACCACAGGGAGGATATGCAGACTCCGCACAGAAGGCACCCCAGCCGAGGATCGTCAAACAGAGAACCTATTGCTGTGAGGTGGCAATGCTAACCGCTGCACCACTGTGGCTGCCCGATGACTCCTCTACAGAGTTTGTAAATAAAAAGGGATAATGAGGTGGTAAAACTGTGCTACATTTCTTCAGGAACTAGTGGAGCTTAAATGCAGTAAACCTCTGACCAGTGTAGTTCCATTAAGATGAAACTAGTTTTATGTTAGACCCAGCATGTTTGTCATCATTTGCCTGTTGTCATTTTCTGCTATGACTTGATTTACGTGGAGGTGCTCTTCCTTATCATAGACTTCCATTCATCTAAAAACTGTGGTCAGGAAGAGCTAGTCAGTCTCCAAGCATCAATGACACAAACCCAGATCTTTGCATTAATGTGAATGGAAGGTTTGGAGGACCTCCCACTGAAGTAGAAGGATAAGTAAATGCAAGCCAATCCAAAGAATAGGGGTCCAATAGAATTAAGACTATATGTGGTCTCATGATAGTGGGTCCAATAGAATTAAGACTATACGTGGTCTCATGAGGATTAACAAAACAAGAAGATCCCATGAGGGTTACAAAGAATCAGAGGTCCCCGTTGGGATCACTAGATTCTAGGTATCCACCTGGCTTTAGAAAGCCAGTAAGTGTATTGCAGGCTGATTGAAGTCAGAACAAAGTTAGTAGAATACCATGACAACAACTGGATTTTAAAGGGAAACACTTTTGTTAATTAAGTTTGTGAAATATTGCATGTGGTAGTCAGTTCTGCAAGCAGATATGAAAAATGCTCAAGGAAAAAAACCCTCAGGCTGAAGAATCATTAACTCAGGATACCTAAAAGTTTTTCTAAGAAAATCATATAAAGTACAGTTATGTGAGATTACTCACAATAACCGGAGATGTTTGAAAACAAGGAGTATTGTTACAGGACCTCCAAAGATGAATGGAGTAATGCCACAAGAGGTCATCAGTTTGTGAACAGATCTTCAAAGCAATCAGACTTCCTGGAGAATGAGGTTACCATAAAGACTGTAAGTGGTAAGTCTAGCTGCAAAGGAGAAAATGAAATACAGCATCTTTTCTTCCAGGGTTGATATGTAGATTGCAAATATGCTGCCTACAAGTGCTATTTCATACTAACAGTGAGATCTATACAGTTAAAAGTTTACTCAATGCCAAACTATCTAATAAAAAAAAGAAATGAACACAAAAAATAGATATGTTCACACACACAGACACACACACACACACACACACGCACACACGCACACACACACACTCTCACATATATGCACATATATACTCCCTCACATAGACTGAGGGGATCTTAATGGAAAAATTATAAAATCAGAGAGCAAAAGAGAGTAGCATTGCTGGAACTGAATTCATCCTGAAGTCTTGAAGATCCTGTGGAAAATAACAAAGATGTTAAATGCGCCTCATTGGCCCTCTTCAAAAGGAACCTTGATGATTGGATGGGAGATAGGAAATTCACCCCAGGGATCATGTCAGTCGCCCTGCTAGACAGGGGCCTGGAGACGTAAATATTGTGGGAAGAAATATCCAGGGAATTGTTATGGCTAGGCTTGCATAGGCCCTAGGGCCGATAGCCTAGTACCAACCTATGAACCTATAAATGGACAGGGGAAATAAAAGAAAGAACAAGAAGGTCAAATGTACAGGATATGAAATGGGATGACGTAACAGTCAGAGAGATTGAAACAAAGTTAAGAAAAGCTCCTAATTGGAAAACCCCAGGCCCAGATGCAGTAGCTACCTTCTTGCTAACAGTATTAACATTTTTACATTTAGATTTAGCCATGAGTAAGAACTATTCATATGTGTACACCAAACGGACGTCTGCTTAACAACAGGAAAAACAATACTCCTACTTAAGAGTGAACTTGCAAGCTATCATAAAAGCTATAGACAATTAACTTGCCTTCTGACAAGGCATAAACTATAGATTGGAATTAATGCTAGCAGAGTTTATAGTCATTTAGAGGAAAACTCAATCATGGCAACAGAACAAAAAGGTAACAAAAGAAAGTCATATGGTACAAAGGACCATTTGCCGTTAAAGCCATCATGGAGAACTGCAAAAAGGGAAAGAATCTAATTATGGCATGGATAGACAACAAAAAAGCATTTGACAATATCCCACATTCATGTATAAAAGAGTGCTTAAAAATGTGTAAGATACACCCTACACTGATCAATTACATCACATCAACCATGAAACAGTGACAAACCACTTTGCAGTTAAACAACGATAAAGGACAAATTATCATTCCAGAGATAAAAATTAAAATGGGAAAATTCCAGGATGACTGTTTGTCACCAATGCTCTTTTGTATAGCCCTTAACCCATTAAGCTATTTACTTAACAGATTAGGTCATGGCTACAGTTTGGCACCCATAAAACATCAAAGTGTAACAACTTTTCATCTTCTTTTTGTGGATAATTTAAAACTGTATAGTTCATCAGATGATGAACTGAAATCACAACTGCAAGTGGTCAAATATTTTTCAGATGATATAAGAATGTCATTTGGTCTTGATAAATATGCAAAAGCAACCTTTAAATGAGGACTACGATGCTTTGCCAGAGATGGCCTGCACCTGTCGCCCCTGGGATTCCGGATACTGGCTAAGGCTCTTGCCGCCCTTATAGTGCCTTTTTTAGGCAAGGTTCAAATGACAAATTCACCACCGTAACAGGAACAGGCAAGCAAAAACTGAGGGTAATGCTACTCAATGCTAGAAGTCTAAATCTCAAAATGCACTCACTCGAGGCACTCTTTAAAATGGAGAACATCGATATCTATGCAGTGACTGAGACCTGGTTCAAGGCTCCAGAGAGCACCCTTGCACTACCAGGCTATAACTCATACCACACTTTTTGGCCATGTAACCTGGACCGAAACACCAAAGGTGGAGGTGTGTCCATATTCATTAAGGATATCCACACCTCCAGGCTAGTTGCTCAGCATAATGCATCCGAGGTTATCCAAGTGCAACTAACTCTGGGCAAAACTGCAATCCAAATTGAAGCTTGCTACAGATCCCCCACCATGCCCCAGGATTCCCACTCCTCTTTTCTTGATGTACTGGAAAATATTAGGGTTCAACCAAACACCCTAATAATGGGCAACTTCAACTACCCCACCATTAACTGGGAAAACTACTCATGTACCAGTTCCTTAGCTCAATGCTTTCTGGAATTCATAAACTCCAATGTCCTGGATCAACTTATCCACACCCCAACCAGGGGCAACAATATCCTAGACCTAGTCATTACCAGCATGAGTCAACCTGAAGTCAACTCCTCATTGGTCCAATCCGACCATAAGCTAATCACCCTTGATATCCACATCCGGCCCCCACCCCCCATTAAGGAAACCACGGTAAAACATGTCTCCAAAGCCAACCTCATGCTTCTTAAGACAGAAATGGTGAACTTCATGACACCCATGCAGATGGACAATACCGTTGCAACTGCTGAATCCTACACAAATGCACTCTATAAGCACTTACACGAGTGCATGGATTGTGCTATCCCAAACAGAACCAAGATGCTATCCTCCAAAAAAAGGAAGCCAATCTGGTGGTCCCCTGCCATAAACAAACTGTACAACAGAAGGAAGAAACTGTTGCAAAAGCGAGTAAAATCCCTTGAGTGGAGGAGCTCCCTGGTCAGCCTCAGTAAGAAGCTGAGATCCCTTATAAGATCCCCCAAAGCTAGATACGAAAACAAAATTGCCACTTATTCTAAGGACAACCACAAAGCATTCTATAGCTATGTCAAGAATCTCAATGGCAACACCCAGATCTGCTCTGAGTTGCAGCACAACTGCATGAAAATTACAGAACCAACTGATATTGCTAACATCCTGGCAGATAGGTGCAGTGCTAACTCCCCCCACCCCACTCCCTAAAGGGTCCATATCTGTACAGGAAGAATGCAGAGTCTTTGTAATCACAACTATGCAGGTAAAAGCTGCTCTCTCTAAAGCCAAAAACACAGCATCCATGGAACCGGACAACATCCTAGGCTGCATTTTACATGAACTTCAGAATGAACTGGCTCCCCACCTAAGCACCTTGTTCAATAATAGCCTCGCATCAGGCTTTGTGCCCACTGAATAGCGCACAGCAACAGTTATCCCACTCCACAAAGGGGAAGCCACCACTGATCCCGGGAACTATCACACTATTAGCCTAATGAGCCTGGTCTGCAAGGCTATGGAATGTATCATCATGGAACTCATAAACAAAGACACTGGTAACCTCCAAACTCTGGATCCCACCCAGTTCGGGTTTGTGAAAGGTAGATCATGCCTCCTGAACCTGATCGACTTCTTTGAGGCAGTCACCAAAGCCGTAGATGAGGGTAAGGTGGTTCACACAGCCTATCTTGACCTCGCCAAGGCTTTCAACGCCGTCACCCATTCTGGAATTATAGCTAACTCACTAAACTAGGTATAAATCCCTACGTCACAAGATGGGTTGCCAACTGGCTCACTGATAGAATCCACACTGTAAAAGTTGCAGACTCCAAATCTGACCTCAAACCAGTGACAAGTGAAGTACCACAGGGTTCAGTCCTGGGACCTCTCCTGTTTGGTATTTACTACTTTGAAGTACAGGCTAACACAGAAGGCCTCTGGCTAATGAAGTTCACAGATGACTGCAAACTAGGAGCCATAGTCAAGTCCCCAAATGATGTGGACATCCTACAGAAGGGCATCACTGAGACAGATGCCTGGTGTCAGAGCCATAGCTTCAAGCTCAGTGTCAAAAAGTGCAGTGTCATCCCCTTTGATAAAAACTCTGTACCCATGAACTACCACATAGGCAGCAATCTACTTAACACTGAATGTTTGATAAGAGACCTTGGGACCCAGGTGGACAGTAGTCTCTCCTTTGATAGTCACATCGCCACAGTAGTCAGGAAGTCCTTCTATGTGGCACACCTCATCATAACAGGGTTTTCATCCAGGAAAAAAGAGGTCATTGTTCCCCTCTACTCAACACTCATTAGACCCATTATAGAGTACAACGCCCCTTGTGGAATGTACCTCACAAGACATCTGCAGCAGCTGGAAAGGCCACAGAAGAACCTCACAAAGAGGATTCCAGGCCTCAAAAAATGCCCTACACTAACCATCTCAAAAACCTCCAGCTTTACTCCATAGCATGTCACCTTCTCCGAGATGATCTCTGCCTAACATATAAAGCTATGTCAAACCCAGAGCTGTTGGACATGCTACACCTAAAGAAATCCCACTCCCTCTGAGATACATGCTCTGGGACCTAAACCTTGTCACCACAATAAACAGAATATGCTGGAGGGATAGATTCCTGTCCCAGAGACTTCCCATACTCTGGAACAAACTACCTATCTGTATCAAACAAAGCTCCTCATTAGCACTCTTCAAGAAAAATCTTGATGAGTGGATGGGAAATAGGAAATACACCCCGGGATCACTTTTGTGTCTCTGCTCGGCAGGGGCACAGGAAAATAACTTTCTTGGGTGGCGTACGCCAGGGAACCTTGCTGGCTAGGCTTACGTAGGCCCTCGGGCCGATAGCCTAGTACCTACCTATGAACCTATGAACCTATGAAAGCTGCAGCATGAAGAAAACATCAGCCTGGGACAGGAAGTTGATATAGGAGAACATGAGCAAGAAGAGGGAGTGTATAAATATTTGGACATTGATGAAGGATCAACAATAAAAAATGGACAAATGTGAATAAAACTTAGGAATATTTTAGAAGACTGAAATTAATACTGAAAACAGCGCTGACATCTAAGAACAAAGTTCAAGCTATAGACCCATTTTTTAGATTGATTGCCTGACCCCAAAATGTGTTGGATTTGTTGGACAGGAAAACAAGAAGGATGTTTCATGTTTATCAAAAGATTTATAAACATCAAGTCTATACCAAGACTATATATTCCCCATTCTGAAGGAGGTATGGGCCTTCTTGAAATTGATTACATGTATAGATCTGCAGTTGTAAGAATGCATACATATCTGCAGACCTCACAAGACCCAAACATAATGAAAGCTTTAAATTATGAGGAGAATAAGTCTAAGATGACTTCCATGCTTAGTTCAGCAGAAGCATATTGGCATCAAGTGGGAATGGAAATCAAACCAGAAGTAGATAAAAAACAGGCAGCAACTGACTGTGCCAAAAAACAAACAAAACAAAAAGAATATAAGCTGAAGGATCAGATGAGAAGGCAAGACATTTGGAAAATGCATAAATATAGTTGCAAGTATAGAAAACTCTCAGAACTACCTCATGTTGATCAGGATTGAATTCAGGAATGGTTAAGGACAGGTGAATTTAAACGAAAAGATGAAAGGTTAATATTGGCAGCCCAAGATAGTGGCCTACATGCACGTTGGTTTACAAAGTCCATTGAACATGCAGGAGATACAGACAAATGTAGGTTTTGTAAAACAGAAATGGAAACAGTTGCATATCTTGTTACTGGTTGTGATAAACTAATGGCAGAAGGACTGTATACTGAAAGACATAATAATGTGGTGACACTGTTGCACTGGGGATTGTGCAAATATTATAATATTGAAGTAGCTGAAAAACCCTGGAAACATGAGCCACAAAGCATTAGAGAAAATGATTGAATTGAAGTTTATATCACATGGACTCACCCATTATCAACACTTCAAAAAATAGATCTAAGAAAACCAGATATAGTAGTCCATGAAACTAAGACAAAAGTAGAATCGATCATTGAAATTGCTGCACCCAGTGACTGCAGGTTCTTACATACAGAGACACAAAGTCAAAAAATACCAGGATTTGCAGGCAGAAATGAGAGGAATATCCAAGAAGGATACCCAGACAGTTCTAATATTAGTAGGAGAAATGGGTCTTATAAAAAAAATTACAGTCATACTTAGATATGTTATCAGTAAATGTAATTCTGTATGAATTGCAGAAGGAGTCATTACTAGGCACATTGCAGGTGAACTTTAATCATACTTTGACTCAGTAATGGGGTCCATTCCCATCATGGTATTAGAAACCCAATGTATTGGAGAAATTAAAATGGGAAACATAAAATTATTTCCACTTGTTGTGACGTATTTTCCAAAGAAGAAGGGATAGTGACTGGTGTTTTGGACTTCTGTGAAGACCCTGATTAATCTGACCAGGCTACATCACAACAGATTTTGAACATTATGGAACATCAGTTCTTGCCCTCGAACATCATTTCATCATATGGGGCTGACAATGCCAGTTTGAACTATGGAAAGAACTCTGATGTCTAAACTGATCACTCCCAAAGGCTAACTGTGTTGCCCACATCATTCATAATGCAGCCATAAAAGCTGCAGCACAACTACCTTATGATGTGGATGTTTTTGTGATAAAACTTTTCAGCCATTTCTCTGGTTCTGCCACAAGGTCCAGAGACTTGAAAGACTTCTTTGAGTTTTGTGGCATGGAATTTGAGAATCACTTAAGACATGTGCCAAAAGTTGGCTGTCACTCCTGCCAACCATTGACAGAGTAGTGAAAAATCTCCCAGTGCTCCAGTCCTATTTCCTCTCCCAGGGAGAAGAGGAGACCCCCCTGGCAGATATGGCAGTATTTTTCAGCTAATGAGCATGGTGAGAATTAATTGCCTACACTGCACCAGTACTATGTGCACTTTCTCAGTGTCATTGTCATGGAGTTCAATGAATGTATATGTACATTATAAAAAGCAACACTTAACTGCCATGGAAACATTTTCTATAATGGTCTCTATCAAGAAAAAAGAGTTGAAGATGTTTTTTTTGGAGGAAAACTCGGGGCACTTATGAGCACATTCTGTTAACAAACTGAAAAGAGACTTCGTTGTGTTCTTGGAGACAGCAGTTAAGTACTTAGTACATTGGGTTGATTTTAGTAAAAACAACTACTTGTTTACAATGCCTTAATCATCTTTAATCGAGCCCTTTGTTTTCAGTGACTAAGACAAGTCAAGAGCTGCTCTAAACATCAAGAAGTCTTTGTGCTTCTATATCTCATTAGCTAAACTTACTTCACAGATCTGTGTATCTATTTTATTGGCTAAACTTACTTCACTGAAATCAAGAGCTGCTCAAAACAGGGTTGTAACCTTTTAAGTGGACCAAAGTGGGGCATGGGTGTGTGGTCAATATGACACTGGCCACACCTTCTACTGAGACATCACCACAAGGGTGGAAAAATAGATGCAGTAATGGGTATGATAGTTTGAAGTTATTACAACATACTGAAATCTCATGAACGATTTAAATTATGCAGCTTTAACAGTAAAAGTGAAGCATTACTGCAAAAACACACAGATTACTTAGTTGGCACAATAAGTTTAGACTTAATAAGGAATTGGCATCTTTTCAGGAGACACCCAATGTGGTATTCATACCGACTAGTGGAAACTAAGGTAGGGCACTTTTCAACTTCCCCTTCTCTTTTTGTGGTAAGTGCCATAGTATCTTTTACATCCTCCTGAACCATCAAAAACTCAGACTGATGGGCCTTTTGTTTAACATCTCATCCAAAGGACAGCAGCCCATTATGATGCCCTGCAGTGTCAATATGGGAATGAAATCCTCAGCAGTCTGATGTTCCAGCACCAAAGGAAAGCATTTTACCTCGAGCCACTGACACTGATAATAATTTGGAGTATTAATCATCTGCAAAAACCTCTACAGTGAAATTAACTTAATTTTCTGACAAATGATTGAGGATTATAATGAGTCAGCAATGTCAATCATTAGAGTTTCATAGTTATGTTTGCTTAGCAACTGCTGTTCTATCAGCATTTCTTGTGAATTAGAGATGTTTGGCACCTAAGCTTCTGCGCTGTTAATAAACTGCTTCCTATATTCAAAAGTACAAGGTCTGAATCCTTCTACCTCCACTTGTCCACTGTAACTTAGAACAAATCATTCAGACTGTGCATCTGGAGAACACTTAAAAAGGGGCAAGAGTTTACCTGGTTAATAAATTAAAAGCAAATAATAGTTTAAATTTGTCCTCTCGTAATGTTTTGGCTTTGTTCAGAATTCTTGAGCAAATAAGGTGAGAACTATTTTTGTTTGTTCATTGTCAAATGTGTGTTTTTCTGGCAATTTGTTGTGGATTGCCATCATTAAATAGTGATATGGATGTCAGTTTCAGACTTTGTCTGCTTCAAAAATGCTTTTTAATGCAAAGCTTGTTATTCAAACAATTTTCTAAGAGTGTAAAACAGAAATAATAAAAATCTGTTCCTGATTTCTGAATCTTTGGATATGATTCTTGAGCTAAGAATTTATTTATTTTTTTTTTATTTTATTTTACATTTGCTTACCGGGTAGTGTCGGACTAGGCTGGGTTCCCCATTTTCAGCAGAGACCCGGGGAGAAAAGCTCCAGTTACAAACATTACAGTCATAAAAAGGCTTGCTCGGCAGCTATACAGCAAGGTTTTAGTTTGTTTAGGAGCTTTCTTATGTGGGATGTTTGAACTGGTTTAATGTAGAGTGAGTTTGTGGGATTTGAGTTAATTCTGGGGAGTGAGAAAGGCTGTTGATTCTGGTTATGAAGGAGTAAGGAGATGGAGTTAATAAAGTGGGAGTTGAACTGTGAGGCTAGGGGTGTGGTGGTATTGGTTGTGGAAGGAGAGGGGTTGAGGAGGTAGTTAACTGTTTTCCAGAATTTTTGTGGGTTGTGTAGGAACTTTGTTGGGAGGTTTGGAAGGAGTGTTTTTTATCACTGTAAATTTTCCTTAGTTTGGTTTCTTAGTTACTG
Source organism: Protopterus annectens (assembly GCF_019279795.1). Lineage (NCBI taxonomy): Eukaryota > Metazoa > Chordata > Ceratodontiformes > Protopteridae > Protopterus > Protopterus annectens. The sequence goes on from NC_056726.1 coordinate 490,151,132, forward strand.
ATAAGAGGTGTGGTCTGATTTGTTTTTGGTAATTTAAGTACTGGGACCTGGTTCTGTCTCTCTGTTTAATCATTTGTTTAGTATCATGGGGTAGCCATGGTAGTTGTTTGTCCTTGGGGTGAATTTTCCTGGTGGGGGCTATGCTGTTTAGTATTTCAAGAAGTTTGTTGTTAAAGTATTCCAGTAAAGAATGTGGGGTGGGATTGCCATGTGTTCCACTGTATGGTTCTGCCAGCACTGAAACAAAATACATTTCTGGCCCATTATTTATGAATGTGTTCATTCACCTGATCTCAAGCGGATATCTGAGTCATACAAGTGGTTGTAATGTGTGTGTGTGTGTGTGTGTGTGTGTGTGTGTGTGTGTGTGTGTGTGTGTGTGTGTGTGTGTGTGTGTGTGTGTGTGTGTGTGTGTCTGTGTGTGTGTATGCGCGTGTGTGTGTGTGTGTGTGTGTGTGTGTGTGTGTGTGTGTGTGTGTGTGTGTGTGTGTGAGTAAATAATTTCTTCCTATAAGACACAGTAGTTATGGTGTAAAGGAGGTAAGAAACTGATTGTAGTAAACAGGATCATCACCATATGAGACATTATTTTATTGCAGTGCTTGGTTTCCATGTTATGTTAACTGCTGACAGTGTGTTTTTATTTAGCTCTGAATAAACAGGATGGTATGAAATCTATGAGTTTAATGTTACTATTTCAACTATGAATACATTTTAATTAAGCTTGTATTTTGCAGGCACATAGGTATGAACAGCACTGTTTTGGGCTACAACTGTCTTGTGGCTAGTGCAGATGAATAAGGCTGAGCTATTAATGAGCAGTTTCTATAGTGCTGGGTTTGATTCCATCAGCTTTAATTTGTCTTCTCTGTGACATTGACAAAGGTACTTCATGAGGCAGTTGTCCTGGGCTGTGCCCTTAAAGTGACACTTGCATCCAGTGAGCTTCCCCAAGGTGTTAGTGAATGTTTTGCCCATTTTTTTTTGAATTCCTGTACCCTTCACATTGTTGCTAATTTGTGCTTCACTGTAAGTTTGACTATGAATTTCAGCATGTCTTGTAATTTAATGGGTTACCAGATGCATTTTCAAAAAAGGTGAGTTGCAATGAAAGAGAAGTTTACTGTTGCTCATGCTAAATTTGTTTTTAATGCAAGACTATTTTATTTGGTTTAGCAAATATCTGTTAGTGCTTTGCTGTAAAATTTGAAATAGTTTTAAATCAAACCCAAATCTCTCTGATCGCTGTAAAAGTAAACAAGAAAATGGCACTCACACTGACAGGTTTTTAACAGTTTTTTATGGAAACTGGGGAACGGCAGCCAAGTAGTGGGATATTGGTATGGCTGAAAGGTGGTCCATTACCCTGCCTAATGTCCCATTTGACCATGAGCTGACTCTGCCTTTACATAGATTAATAACATGTAATAGAATTATAGATAAACAAAAAGGCAATACATCAGTCTGCAGTTTTACATCAGAACTATTCTTAAAAAACTTCTCACAGCACTCATCCCCCCTTCCACATGCCTTCAAGCCTTGGTCTTCCTAAATATAATCCCTCTTTTGCTCCCAAACAATTAGCAGAAATGAAAGAAGCACTCAAACATCCTCTTTGACAACCCCCATGCTCTGAGTAACTATGCCACTGGTTCATATCATATTCTTCAACACCTGAGTCACATCTATAACCTCTGCTTCTGTCACAAAACAGTCCCAAAATATGTAAATAAGCTGTTATTAAGTTCACCTCCAAAATTAATAAAGCCAAAAGTACTTCAGACATCAGATTTATTTCCATCTTCTCAACCCTAGGCAAAGTATAGAAAAAGCTAGTTTATAACAACTTGCTAATTCTGTATTGTAATAAAATCTTCTGTCAATATATCAACACAGTTTCCTGCATGGAGAAGTACAACAATGGCTCTCAGGACACTAACAGATAATATCTTTACCACAATGGAGAAAGGTCAACTGACAGGTGCAGTCCTCACCAATGACACAAAAGCCAGTCACACAGTAGACCCCATCATCTTACAAATTCCACTCCTTTCTCAAGCAGTAATAAGGCTGAATAACTTCAAACTGAATAACGTCAAAAGCATTTGTCTTATGGCCCTTTTTATCCCCCCTGGTAACAACACTACCACCCTAGAAGACATTCTTCTATGGGCTTCAACTAATATTAAGCACAAGACTTACATATTAGGCAATGTGAACATTGACTGGAACAAAATCAATGGCACCAATCCATCTATATCTATTAATCTTTTTAATTTCACTCAAATAACTAATAGCATCACCAGACCCAACAAAAACAACCCCCAGGTTCCACTCTAGACTGAATCCTAGCCTCCCACCCAAATAAGATCTTACATTCAGGTACCCTACCAGACACCATGAGTGACCACTACCCTGCCTTTATCCATTGAGCATCCCACGCAAAACCTCACCTTCACTAATATATCTATACTCACAACCTCACTAACTTTAATCCTTCAAGTTTCTTTAACACCCTCAAACTAACAAACTGAGATAATCTAAAAACCCTTTCCCTAGATAATGCTGTAGAAATTTTTAATACAACCTTCTTAGATATCCTAAATTCCCATGCCCCACCTAGAACTAAACAAATAAAATCCAACCCTGCCCCCTGGCTATCTAAGGATACTAAAAATCTTATGCAACAAAGAGACAAGACCTGGAAACTATATCACCAACGCAAACTCCCTGAAATGCTTCTTAAATATAAGCAACTCCAAAACTTAACCAAAAAAACATAACAAGAGATAAAAAGTCTTACTACACTACACTCCAGACTAACTACTCCAAAAACCCTAAACAATTCTGGACCTCCATCAAATCTCTATTAAATCCCGGTACAAAAAGCAACCCATGTCCTGACACCAGTAAAACTGACACTGAATTCGCCACCCTATTCAACTTCTTCTTTACCAACTCCATAGCTGAACTCACCAAAACCTTCCCCGATCACAACTCCTCCTCTCTCCTCAAACCCACATCCCCCACATCTTCCCAAGCTCCCAATCCCAACTGCCCCTCCACATCCACATCCTACATAAAAAACTTCTCTCTCTAGACTTAAGCCATGCTCCCCAGCCCCAGACAATATCCCCTCTCTCTATCTAAAGCTTGCAGCTGATGGCATTGCCATTTCCATCAGCATTATCATCAATAGGTCCATATAGGAGTCTTATGTCCTCAAACTGTGGCATGCAGCCCTTATCCTTTCCCTCCATAAAGGAGGTAAAAATAATGCTATCTCTAACTTCCGTCCAATAGCCATTCTCTCCCCAATCTCAAAAATACTTGAGAAATGCATCCACCTACAGCTCATGCCTTACCTTACTGATAATCACCTCCTCACACCTACACAACATGGTTTTCATCCTGGACATAGTACAATAACGGCTCCTCTCTTTCTTAGACTTAGTAAATCATGCCCGTGATTCTGGAGAAATTGTATCCACTATCCTTCTAGATCTTTCCAAAGCTTTCTACACTGTTTCCCATACCCACCTTCTAAATCATCTTTCTAATCTTAATCTCTCACAGAAAATCCTATTATGGTTCAACAGCTACCTTTCTAATAGATCCCAAGCTGTGAAATGCCAAACTGGCACTTCAACCTTCCTACCCACCCCTACTGGAGTTCCCCAGGGATCCATACTTGGCCCAATGCTCTTCAATCTATTTATTAATGAGTTTCATGCTACCATTCCTAATACTAAAATAAATCCAGTGAACTAGCTGGTGAAAATAGGATGTAAAATAAAACGTTAACTGATGAAAAGTAAAACATTACTTTATTCGACCAGTACAAATACATATGCGTGAAGCTAAGGCATTAAGCGCTTTCATCCACCATAGTGGATTTCTTCAGAATGCCATAATACACAGCAAACAAACATTTAAAAACTTTTTGGCGCCAATCCCACCTACATTCCATACTGACTTAAAGTCATATACCTCTAGTGTGTGCTAAGTTAATACATACACTAAATCCGTATAAGCGTCAATTATCTAGCTTGTAATAAAAATGTACATTCATCAAATACAAATAAATAATGATGTGAAATAATATAAAAAATTTTTGTTAAAAAACTATTAAAATACAATACATTTTAAATACATATAAAAATAACCTATAAACATACCTTGATATATTCCTAATGGATACCATATTCAAAAAAGTATACTATACCAACTTGTACCTATATGATCCGTAAAAAAACGCAGATCATGTAAACAAAATTCACTTGAACAGTTACAAATAAAATTAATCCATGCATTATTACTGTGTAAACCCATCCTTAAGTATAAAACACATTATCTTAATTCTAAGATGGGTTTTATAGTGAAGTAGTCATTGAGACCTGGTTTGCTACCAGCGTGTGTAAAAATTTGCCAAATTACTTCTTTACGACTTAGTAGAGCTTTGTAATTTGCACACATTGTATTGATAGTAACCTGATCAATAATACCAAACTTAAAATAGTGTTTGTCACCATAATCGAATATATGTCTACTAAGGGCATTGTTCATATCATTGGTCCTTATAGAATATAAATGATCATATATACGTTTCTTAAAGGGCCGCTCGGTCTTACCAATGTAGTAACTTGAACAAGTCATACATTTCGCTAAATATATAATATTTCTCATATTACAATTACCCTTTCTAAATTTTATTATAGTCCTATTAATGTTTTCTAATGTAATTTCTTCTTTTTCCAAAATGGCGTAACGTTGGTTACAAGAACCACATTTATTTGTACTGCCATATTTAATAATTCCTCTATTTGGGGATGACAATTGTTCAAGTTTTCTTTTGATATTACAACCTGTTTTATATACAAATAAAGGAGCGCTACCAACAGTTTTGTATGTGTCATCATTTATAATTAACATATTCTAATGGTTCCTAATGATATTTTTAATGTATTCCACATAAGGGGAATATTCCAAAATACAACCTCTCGTAAATTTTTGATTTATGTCCTTGGATTCATTCATTGTTAATTCCCTTCCTAATACTGGTAAATATTTCTTACCCCATTGTTCCAATATATAGGATGAAATGTTATTTAACATAACTTGTGGGTAGCCTCTATTACTAAACATGTTCTTGATGAATTCTATTTCTGATGCAACATCATTAAATTCCGAAGTCATCCGTGCTGCCCGGATGCACTGACCCTTAAAAATACATGACAATGTCTTACGAGGGTGACAACTAGTGTAGTCTAAGTAACTATTTGAAAATGTTTTTTTCCTATATATATTTGATTTAAACCCTTCACTCATTTTAGTAATGAGAACATCCAAATAAGGGATACTATCAGTGTTAAATGTATATGTAAATTTTAAAAAACAACTAGAATTATTCAAAAATGTCATCAGGTTGTCCACACTTATTTGGTTTCCATCCCATAGTACAAAAATGTCATCCAAAACACAAGAATAATAAATGACATTACTAAAAAATGTACTATTAAATAATTGTGTGGCTTCCCACTCTAACATTACTAAATTTGCATATTTGGGAGCACAAGCCGCTCCCATAGCCACACCCTTCACTTGTTTAAAGTACTCTCCTTCAAACTGTATATGACTAAATATTCAGACCTAGAATGGGAACGAACAATGGTAACTATGGAATTAATGTCTTTAGTTCTCGATTATAATTATATACAATTTGAAGGAGAGTACTTTAAACAAGTGAAGGGTGTGGTTATGGGAGCGGCTTGCGCTCCCATATACGCAAATTTAGTAATGTTAGAGTGGGAAGCCACACAATTATTTAATAGTACATTTTTTAGTAATGTCATTTATTATTCGCGTTTTTTGAATGACATTTTTGTACTATGGGATGGAAGCCAAATAAGTGTGGACAACCTGATGACATTTTTGAATAATTCTAGTTGTTTTTTAAAATTTACATATACATTTAACACTGATAGTATCCCTTATTTGGATGTTCTCATTACTAAAATGAGTGAAGGGTTTAAATCAAATATATATAGGAAAAAAAACATTTTCAAATAGTTACTTAGACAACACTAGTTGTCACCCTCATAAGACATTGTCATGTATTTTTAAGGGTCAGTGCATCTGGGCAGCATGGATGACTTCGGAATTTAATGATGTTGCATCAGAAATAGAATTCATCAAGAACATGTTTAGTAATAGAGGCTACCCACAAGTTATGTTAAATAACATTTCATCCTATATATTGGAACAATGGGGTAAGAAATATTTACCAGTATTAGGAAGGGAATTAACAGTGAATGAATCCAAGGACATAAATCAAAAATTTACGAGAGCTTGTATTTTGGAATATTCCCCTTATGTGGAATACATTAAGAATATCATTAGGAACCATTGGAATATGTTAATTATAGATGATGACACATACAAAACTGTTGGTAGCGCTCCTTTATTTGTATCTAAAACAGGTTGTAACATCAAAAGAAAACTTGAACAATTGTCATCCCCAAATAGAGGAATTATTAAATATGGCAGTACAAATAAATGTGGTTCTTGTAACCAATGTTACGCTATTTTGGAAAAAGAAGAAATTACATTAGAAAACATTAATAGGACTATAATAAAATTTAGAAAGGGTAATTGTAATACGAGAAATATTATATATTTAGCGAAATGTATGACTTGTTCAAGTTACTACATCGGTAAGACCGAGCGGCCCTTTAAGAAACGTATATATGATCATTTATATTATATAAGGAACAATGATATGAACAATGCCCTTAGTAGACATATATTTGATTATGGTGACGAACACTATTTTAAGTTTGGTATTATTGATCAGGTTACTATCAATACAATGTGTGCAAATTACAAAGCTCTACTAAGTCGTAAAGAAGTAATTTGGCAAATTTTTACAGACGTTGGTAGCATACCAGGTCTCAATGACTACTTCACTATAAAACCCATCTTAGAATTAAGATAATGTGTTTTATACTTAAGGATGGGTTTACACAGTAATAATGCATGGATTAATTTTATGTGTAACTGTTCAAGTGAATTTTGTTTACATGATCTGCGTTTTTTTACGGATCATATAGGTACAAGTTGGCATAGTATACTTTTTTGAATATGGTATCCATTAGGAATATATCAAGGTATGTTTATAGGTTATTTTTATATGTATTTAAAATGTATTGTATTTTAATAGTTTTTTAACAAAAATTTTTTATATTATTTCACATCATTATTTATTTGTATTTGATGAATGCACATTTTTATTACAAGCTTGATAATTGACGCTTATACGGATTTAGTGTATGTATTAACTTAGCACACACTAGAGGTATATGACTTTAAGTCAGTATGGAATGTAGGTGGGATTGGCGCCAAAAAGTTTTTAAATGTTTGTTTGCTGTGTATTATGGCATTCTGAAGAAGTCCACTATGGTGGATGAAAATGCTTAATGCCTTAGCTTCACGCATATGTATTTGTACTGGTCGAATAAAGTAATTTTTTACTTTCCATCAGTTAACGTTTTATTGTACATCCTATTTTCACCAGCTAGTTTGTTGGATTTATTTCTGTAGTTATCGTGACTGGTGCTCTAATACTAAAATAGTGCAATATGCAGATGACTTGAGCGTTAGTTTGCTCTCCTTCTAATTTCCCTGACCTCCTAGCAAAAAATTCAATTGGCCTTTTCAACTACTGAAAACTGGATCCTTCAAAATCATCTCTCCCTAAATGCTAATAAATCCAAAATTCTTCTTTTCTCTCCCTCAAAAACCCTCCACCTTGACAAACAATCTTTCAATATCTTTAGCCATACTAACTCTGCTATAGAAATTGTCCCTTCTGCTAAACTACTTGGAGTAACCATAGATTAACACCTAAAATTTGACACACATGTTCAGCTAAACATTACAAAAGCTCACCAGAAACTTGGCATGCTATATAGACACTCCCGATTCTTCTCTTCATGTACCACACAAACCCTTGCCACCACCTAGTTACTACCTTCTCTTCTGTATGGTGCTCCCTTACTTACCAACTTATCCTCTTCCATCTCCTCAAAACTAGAAACATGTTACAACAAAATTTGCAACTAAAGCTAATTACTGCTCCTACCACTGCACATCTCTCCACCTGCTAAACTGGCTAGAACTTCCCAATCAACTCGACTTCCTTCAACTCACTACTGCCCACAGACTAATTTTCAAATGAACTTTATGCCCTGCTCTAGCAAATATCTTACCCTTTTACACCCCCCACAGAGCCCTGAGATCTACACACCAGAATCTCCTCAATGTATACAATCCAAATGTCCTGCTGGTCACCTTCTTCTATCTTCTTCCCTAGCCAAAAGGTGGAACTCCCTCCCTTCTTCTCTTAGACTCTCTGAAAACTATGAATACTTTAAAACTCAGCTTCATTCCTACCTTTCCCAGCATTGGAAATGTAACTGTATTCTTCCTACTTAACCTACTTAAACTCTTCTATGTATGCTTCCTCGTACATCGCCTCTACTTATTCCCCCACTCCAGGCTGTTCTCCTAAACAGCTACCTCTTTAATATTCTTCCATCCCAGGCTGTTCTCCTAAACAGCTACCTCACTCTAATTCTAAAGACCTCCTAAACATCTGCCTCCCTCTAAGTCAAATACTAAACTATTAATATTGCTTTTCTACCTTAAATGTACACAATGTAACTATTGTATATAGTCCTTGATCTCCTCCCCTCTTACTGGACAATTCATTTTACTACCTATATTAAGCTGATGCTGTTTAACTATGGCAATCACACCTTCCATATCTGAACTCCACTTGTACTCATGTTCAACCACCCCTCTAAGAATACTCCAGAAACTATAATCTATGCTGTATTAACAGTGTATTTCCCACCTATATCTCCTCAATTTCTGCTAAACTTCAACATACTACAACATTCAAATTTTTAACCTTCAACTAATAACTGTTTTCCCTATAATTGTGAACTCTTATTAACTAAGTAAACGCTATTCTCTTGCCTCTATAAACGTAATTATTGTACAAATAGTTCTCTAAACAACTTTGTAAATGTTTAAGAATTGTCTTGTCATTATGCATGTGTACTTTTTCACATTACTTTGTATAATTTCATTTTTGTTTTGTTTACTTGTATGTAATATGGAGCTTTTCTCCCAGGGCCTCCACTGAAAATGGGCTCTTTGAGCCCAGTGGACCTCCCTGGTAATCAAACTGGAAATAAATAAATAAAATAAAAGGCTTGAAAGTTTTTTTTTTCTACAACAACTTCTTTTCAGACTGTGCCTTCTAGGTCTGATAACACTTGCCCAAGCACCACTAGTGAAAGGTGTACCACAGAGCACCATCCTAGCCCCCGTTCTCTTTTCACTACACATTGGCAATCTCTCAGAAATTAAACTCTCACTTCCAGTGATACTATTTGCTTGTGACAAAGTTAAATACTTGTCCAATTCTTTCATGAAGCTATCATACACAAACTCTAAGGCCTCCTTAGCATTACCAAAACACTTCTTAATAAATAACTAGTACTCAACTCTTCCAAGACTAAAGCCAGTCTTCTTGGAGCCTACCACAAACTTTGATGAGTCCCATACACTGGCACTTACTCAATTACAACCAATAGCCAATAGAATCCTCCACATTCTTCATGTGCCTAGGCCTTTTGGTTGACCCCATAATAAACTTCCACCATATACAGAAAGTATAAGAAAAAAAAATCCAACAGGCTTTATTATGTATATGGAAAATCTCCCATTCCTTTCCCCAAGTGGCAGAGAAGCCATTGAGACAGGAATTCTCATGCCTAAACTAAAATAATCTTCCAATTATTATGGCCACATGAAAAATGAACTTATCCCTCTAAACAGCCTCCAACAACATCTGCCATTTCATCTCATTTATTTATTTATCCCAGTGCGAAGAATACTTTTGGTTGACATCAAAGATTGAAACAATACTAATTTCATGAACTTTAATCATACTTTGACTTAGGAATGGGGTCCATTCTCATCATGGTATTAGAAACCCAAAAGACTTGGAGAAATTAAAAAAGACAGAACCCCAATCTTCTGTTCTAATAAAGGCTGACTACCAGTTGAACAAAGAGATGACCTGATTCTCAGATCCTTACTTTCAAACTAATAAAGCTAAACACATTTTCTATTCTTGTCAGTAGATTCACCATTAGGAAAAGAATCCATAACCTTAGGAACTAACCCCAGCTTGCAGAAGCTCTCAACATCCCAGTCACTACCAAAAAATTGTACTAACCACAGGTCCTTAATCCTGGAACATAAATTGTGGGGAACCATTCTACCTTTCATTAGAGTTAGAGTATTAGAGATAATGAAACATTTCCAAACTTTTGAAACAATCCTAAATAGCACATACTTTAAAGCTCAACATACCCACTCCCTAATAAGGAAAAGCATCACATAAATGGTTAAGGTCTTTGCTTCACAGATACAAAGCACAAGGTTTGATTCTGGCCACTGGTTATTGGCTAGGCTTGTAAAAGTCTGCAGGCTGATGAACCTATAAGCCATATGAATTTTATACCCAAACCAGACTTCAGAGAATATTTCCTCTAGTAGATAACAAATGCTAGAAGTGTGATGGAACAGAGAGAGTAACTGAATTTTTGGAAAAAAAAAAAGAGTTAGCAGATTTTAAAAATTCCCTACAGAGTACTTTGTCATAAATGTTGGAGAAGTAAATGGCTGTAACTAAGGACATGATTCCTTTGGTCTGGAATATATGATCTGAATTGCCCAGACATGGTAAGACCCTAGTAAATTTCATACTATTGGCTACCAAAAAAAGAAAACAATTACTAGAAACAGGAAATCAAAATCTAACCCACTGTAATTGAATTAAAGAACTGGAAGTGGAATCTTTAGGAAAAGGGAAAATGCAAACTAAATAGAAATAAACAGAAATCATAAGAACAATTTTTATTTATTTATTTATCCTTTGTTGACTGGGTTAGTTTCACTAGGCTAGTAGTTTCTTTTCAGGGGAGACCTGTGGAGGTGGGATATTTACTACTAGGGGAAATTCGGACAAAGCATCAGGGAGCTTCTCCTACTCATCGTTGTTGTGAGTGTGACTCATTTTGCATGAGCACTTCCTGTTTCCATTTCAGGTGCAGAGGCAGCACAGAGAAACAGGGAGGCAGATGGAGACATAAGGAGATAATTGAGTGGTGTGAGAAATCGAGGAGAAAGCCAATATCGAGACTTGAGAATGCATGCAGGATTCTGAGGAGATGTTTCAGAGAAATCTGGTTGATGGAGATGAGTCAGCAAATGGTGGATGTACAATTACAGCCCTCCTGTTGGGATGGTTGCGGGATGATTTACTTAAAGAAATGGTGATGCAGAGGGAGCCAAAAAATAATGGAGATTTTACTTAGTTGGAGAAAATATGAAAGGAGGATGCAGAAACAATCCTGTAGAATAGTGGTGAGATGAAAACAAAATGCATGCAGAGAAAAAAGAGGAGTAGCAGAAAGAAAAAGGCAGAAGAAACTAAAAAAGTATGTGGTAACAATTCAAAGTAAAGAAGATAAAGAAAAGGACAGGTACATAGTGTGGGACAATTTGATAGCTCTTTTGGGTGCAAAAGCACATGAGGTAAGACCATTTATTTTTATTAACAAAGAGACATTTTGTGATGTTATATTTGAGACTATTATTTCAATGGAAATTTTTCTTGGAGAATATGAAAAAGAGGACTGTAACCCATGGAATCTTTATGTGATAAAAGCATTTAACAGGGAAACAAAAAAAGCAAAAAAGAAAATGCATGTACAATTTCAAACAGAGGTAGAAAGAGAGACTTTGAAAGTATATTTGAAAACTGTATGTAAAAAAGTACTGGACATAGCAAAAGTTTATGATAAAAGGGGTTTGTGTACTAGCAGATGGGATTGTAATACTGTGTTAAAAACATAAGGACAAATTTATACATATACCAAGCATAATAAATGTAGAGGGGATTAGAGGAGTCATAAAATACAGGGAACAACCCAAAACATGTTTTTTTTTTTTTGCAGAAAAGAAGGACATTTCATAAACAACTGTGATAAAAAAAAATGTTATATTTATGGGAAATGGGACATGATGTAAAAATGTGAATTGAACTGTTATAAATGTAACAAAATTGGACATTTATGGACGGATTATAAAAATGAAAATAATGTAAGGAAAAAGAAAAAGAAAGAGAAGAAAATTAACAAAGAGAAGAAATTTTAGAAGTAGTAGAAATAGCAGGAGAATTAGGTGAGACAAAATAATAAAGAGGATATAGAATAAGGCTGTGAAATAAGTGATGAACAAAACGCAAATTGGGAGACAGTAAAAGAAAATAGAGTTCTATTGATAAAAGGGTAAGGATAGAAAAAGAAAAAAGAAAAGAATATATAAGTTAATGGCTGGCTGCTGGTATAATGGTTAAGATTCTTGCCTCATAGGCACAAGGTACAGAGTCTGATTCTAACCTTTGTGAGGGAAATTGGCTAGGTTTAGAATTGCCCATTAAGGCAGCTAGCCTATTAATTAGCTAAGGATTTAGAAAGCATGGGCCTTAGGTAAAGGGAAAATACAAATTTTAGCGTGCTTTCTGTAAATGTGAATAGTACTAAGAATTGAATAATAAGAATAGGGATTCTGGGGTGTCTTAATACATGTGTTGTAGATGTAATTATATTATGAGACAAGATTTTTAATAAATGAAGAAAGATTACATACAGAGAAACTATGAGGAAGAAAGATAATCTGGAATTTAAAAAATGAGAGATGTTCTGGAATAGCTGTATTCTAAAGAAATATAGTAAAGATATTAGATGTAACTTTAGCAAAAATGGGAAGATTAACCATTGTAGATTCAAAATGGAAAGAACAAGTATGTAGTATTATAAAAGTATATACTTTTACTAATTGTAAAGAAAGTGAAAGCTTATTTCATCAGATTTTAGACTATGTAGTGATAGATATGAATATCATAATAACAGGAGACATTAATTGTGATTTAAGGGACAAGCGTAAAAGGAAAGGAAATTATATAAAAATAATGTTAGATGTTATAAGATGTGCTAAGTTAAAACCTTGGAACAAAAATTCATGGAATTATAAAAGGGGTATGTATAGAACTGAAATAGTATGAGAAGGTTTAGTTATAGGAGAAGGGGAGGTAGTTGAAACAGGATTTTCTGATCATCTTGCAATATGGCTAGAAATAAAGAAAAATGTGGAATATATTAAAATAGGCAAAGGAATAAAAAGGTAAATGAGAAAGCATGAAATGAAGAAGGAAAGAGATTAGTAATACAGTTATGGAAAGATCATATTACTATGAGAACATTTTATGAAAACTGGTCTGAATGGTGGATGATGTTTAAAGAAAAATATAAATAATGGTTTTACAATGGCAATATGAAGTAAGAAAAGTAGAGAAAGAAAAATATAAAAGAACATATAACAATGCATTGGAAGATTTAGAGCTTAATGATAAAAAGTACTTCGACCAAGAAAAAAGTTATATGAAAGAAATTGAGAAAAAATACAAGAATTGTTATATAAGTAAAGATTTTTTAGAAGGAAAAAGCGAAGTGCTGAGTTTCTTAAGTAGAGTTGTAAAGGAAAATAATAGTGTAAAGAGAGAAATAAAAATTTAAAAGAAAAAAAAGAAAGCACTCGGGAAAAGATTAATAAGAGTAAGAAAAAAGAGAAGAAAATGAACAAAGAGAAGAAATTTTACATGTAGTAGAAATAGAAGTATTAGATGAGAAAAATAATAAAGAGGACATAGAAGAAGGCTTTGAAATATGTGATGGAGAAGACATAAATTGGCAGATAGTAAAAGGAAAAAAGAGTTCTATTGGTTAAAATGTAAATGACAGAAAAAGACAATTTAAAGGGACAACTACACAAGAAAAAAAAGGATGGAATGGATGAAAAAGAATATATACAGTTAATGGTAGGAGAGGAATAATGGTTAAGATGTTTGACTCAGAGACAAGGTACAGTGTCTGATTCTAACCTTTCGGTGGGAATATGGCTAGAGACAAAAGAAAACAAAGAATATATTGACACAGCCTTGTCCAAACAACAGATTTATAGAAAAGATACAGTAAATAGTAATGTTCTGCATGCAAAGTTCTCTACCACTGATTGCAACTAATGGGAGAATAATAGCTCCCTATTAAAATGAAAGCAC
>NC_056726.1:490170388-490172888 GCF_019279795.1 Protopterus annectens
CTAAATGAGCAAACCACATTTAAGCCTGTTTCACTTGGTATGTGAGTTGGCTGAGTGGGCTTGTCTAGTTTGAGAAGCTTGTTTATAACAGATCAGACTTGTTAGGAAGAGGTAGCATGTATCAGAGTAGTTATTTTTTAATCAGAGATAATCTGTGGCTTTGTTATGTTACACATAGCACAATAAGACTGGAAACTAGCTTGAGTTCTGTTGGCACAACAGAACTTTCTTGCTTTATCTCTTTGTTACATGAGGTGTTTTGTGTCTGTGGTAAGCCATGGGAGTGAAACCAACTTTGACAGTTTTACTCCTTAAGGGTGCAAAACAGTTCAGGATACTTAGGAAAATTTTATGAAATCTATTGTAGCATCGTGTAAGGATGTGTAGTTTAACATGTGCCATTCATAAAGTTTAAGAGTGTTGCTAAGCTCATTTAGGTTAAAGTTGGAAGGATTCTTGACTGCACTGAAATGACTTTATTTGCACTGTTTGGTAAGGGTGCATACAGCATAGATAGGATAATGGTAACTCAACATGCCTGTTAGTCCACCAGTCTGGACAATGTGGATGGGATAATTGGTAGGTATCCAGTAGACTGTGTTGATTCTTTGCATGTGTTTTGATGCATATTATAGTGATATTAATAAGTTTGGAGAAGACATATAGATCTAGCCATTGGGAGGTAGAGCCTTGCTCAATGATAGACCAGTTAATATTTATGTCCCATGGTATAATTGTTTCACATGTTAGGTGAGTGTGGGCCTGGCACAGTATGATCTCAATGACAAACATATTTGTTGTTATTTATATGTACTAAGAAGCCCATCATTTCAAACTTGTAAATTGTTGTAGGGTAGGAAGTCAAATAAATGCAATGTGAGTAAAGGACAAGTATACCACCTGCTCCACCAAAGCAAACTGGATATACTAGCTGTCACTTATTAAAGAAATACTGTCTGTGACTAACATAAGTTAGAGACATTTAAAAATACACAAATAGACATTTATTTATTTATTCATGGAGATTCATTCGTTCATTTATTTTACTTTTGGAACCAGTCGAGTTCCATAACAAAAGACTGCCCCTTTTTGGCCATGGCCTGCAGCACAGTATGTGCTACAGAGCAGTTAGAAATCATACAAAAGCAAATGCCAATAGACAAAGGCAGTACAGTTATAACCAAAGAGTCAGTGTAATACACTGATTCTACTTCATGACTCGGATTTGTAGCCTAGAGCATGTTCATTTAGCACATATGACCTACACTGTGATTTAAAAGAGGCCTGATTGTTAATTCTAGCTAAGTCTGGTAGGATATTTCTACAATACCTGGAAGACATCCAAAAAGGTAAGTTTATCAATATTAGCAAAAAAAAAAAAAATTCAGAAAAAATAGCAATTTAGGGAGTGCAGTAGGTCTGAGTTCCCTATTAAAATCTACTCCAATGGGGATAACACATTTTAGCAAAGACCGTTCCTTCCTGCACAGGAAATTATCTAGTCATGCTGTGTTAGTAATAATCACAATTTGTTTTCCACAAGCATCTACAGAAAACACTGTACAATTAAAACTCATTTATGTTAACCAAAGGGTGTGCTTATTGGGCAAAACAGTCACTGTGCCTATTTGTAAATTGATTATCACCAATGTGAAGAAGTCCTGTTACCTCAGCCTAAAACTCACCATAAATAAAACAAAACCAACACGCCATAAATCCTTCCCAATATTCCAAAATGTCCAATGAATGATCCATTGGAAAATGACACTACTAACAGGACAAGAAAGACAAGAAACTTACAGTGGGTGGGGGTTCAGGAAGTAAGCAGTTTGGACATGTTGACTCCTGCACTTTACTGAGGTACTGTGCAAACATTGACACCTGTAAACTGCATACATGCACAATACATCAGCCAAGAGCTGGAAGGAAACTGAAGTCGAATCATAAAATTGTATTATTTAAAAAAAGGCAAGAAAATTATTTTTAAAACAATGTCATTGTATAATAGTAGTAGCAATAACTCATGTTTGGGTCTGTGGGTGATGCAGGAGTTACCCATGGCTGACATTAATTGATCACCTGGCCATCAGCTTTCTGATCAAACCACACCAGTTGTGGGTAAGTCCTAGATTACCCTTGCCTGAACATAGGTTATTGCTAAATTATACATTATACTTATCAGCTGAGACTGTTTTTATTTATTCGTTTATTTTGACATTTGCTTATGAGGCATGTAAGGAAATGTAGTATCCAAAAGTAAATCAGCTAAGGAAGAAAAACACTCTTAGCAGTAGCCACCCTTGTTCTGAGAAAAAGATCACTGTCAGACCTCTCAACCAATTGGGGACAAATTTCAACAGAATCACGGACAAGTCAACCAAAAATCGGGGACAATCAGGGACACTTTTAAAATATTAGTGCTATTAACTTGAAACATTGACAGAATCAGAGCATATGAATTAATACATATTTTCTGAAGTAAAAAAGTTTATAACTCTTA